>NC_056731.1:1885281478-1885321478 GCF_019279795.1 Protopterus annectens | reverse complement strand
TCCTTACATACATTGTCTGCTTTAATCAGTAAATTCACAATGTTGAGTTGTTCTGGAAGGCAAACTATTGCATATGAAAATCTTTAATCCTACCCAATAGTGACTTCTATTACACTCACTCAACTATCACTTTAGCTGTTGCTTGTATACTCTACAGCAGATCATTCTTGCTGCTCCTCGGTCATTTCTGATTTACTTCTTTCACACCAAGCCTAAATGGAATTTCACACCTCCAGAGACCAGCAGATTTCCTGCCTGGACAGCTTTCCTCTGAGCCAAAATTCTAAGACTGCAGCTTTGCAACCTACCTGTAAACACATGCTTATATCTTGAAAGCTATAAACGTAACAATAAAAGTTAAAATACAAATATTTTTCAGAAGAAACTCCTCTTCACAATGGTACTATTAATATGAAACAATAGTGATTTTATACTGAACAAGCAAATATATAAATGCACCTGTTGTAATTATGCAAACAAGTATTTATATCTCATGACCATGGTAGATAAATTGCAACTATCAATATGACTTTTACTCATGTAGATATGCTCCTCACAGAGCAGTTTTCTAGATGCCACTTAATTTCTGATACATTTGCATAATCATGAATGATATCCATATTTGCATATTTAATGGACAAATAAACGTAAATATTTGCAAAGCACTACTGATTAGAAACCAGATATTTGTAATACTTTGTCAGCATCATACGTTCATTCATTTGATACCATGAAGTACCATATAAACACCTCATGATTCAAGGCATTAATATGATTATTAGCATATGGCATACTCTTATAATATTTTTCAAAAGTAATGCACATTTTTTGTGATGCAGAGTACCTAAATTGTCTTTAAACCAATCATATCTGAAAGGATGACCGTCCCGTCATGAAATTGCACTAGGATAGATCTGTAACAAAATAAAATAAATCTGTTAAAATGGTTGGAGTGTTTTATAATTCAAGAATCCTCTTTCATATGAAGCACCATCTTGATTACTTAAAAATAATTTCAGATCAGGGCTCTTTAAATACTTGTTGTTGTATCTTTCAGCTTTTCCCGGTTAGGGGTCGCCACAGCGAAACTCCGGTCTGCTAATAATTGGCAGTAGATTTTTACATACCGAGTTGCCGGCCCTGACGCACAACCTTCAACGAAGGTATGGCCATTCACGCATGTCTCCCCACAGAAGACGCTTTAGCTGAGAATCAAACAGGACAACTTCTTACTATGAAGCGACAACGCTACCGCAGCACCACCACCGCAGATTTGAATTATCCCCCCCTGACATAAGCACATGTGCAAAGACATAAAGGATGGACAGACAGGCAGGCAAGCAGACAAAATGTCAATATCCTGGTTCTCTTTCTCTGCAACCCCACTTTCTATGGTTGAGAAACATGGGCGTCGATATCTCATCTATTTACTTATATTTTCTGATTTTACAGAATATCCATTATTTTGCCTCATATACTTCGCCTGTCCCTCATAACATGTTTGCTTTTCTTGAAAAGCACAGAGGATTACAGTCCATCGTAATGCATCAATAATTAAAGTTCATGGTTCTTATTTTCTAGAAAATGCATGTTGATGCAAAAGTTCTTACACTCACAGTCAAAATAAATTATAGTACTATTTAAAAATTATCCATGATTTTAGGCATGTATCCCTCATATTTCGTCTTTGTCCCTGATTCTGGAACAAAAATGTTTAGAACTATGCCCTTGTTCCTTAATTCATTTTAGGCCAGATTTATAAAGGTTACCACAAGGTGTGCACCTCATAGTAACTTTTTTCTTTTCAGAGACATACCTAACACTGTGCTTTTGCATGGTGTGTAGCACCGCATCAGGCTGGTTCCTCAGATGTGCTACATGGTAATGAGGCAGTCTGGGGAGAGGCATAGGATAAGTAGCTATGTACTCTCGCCTTCAGAACTGTCTTTAAGGGATAATTTGCAAATATCTCACAGGAATCCAGTGCAGGAGGTTTAAAATATTACTCAGTGAAGACTTTAGCTTAGCTGGGTCCATACCGCTGAACCTCTGAGCACAAGAAGTCTGAACCAAACCAAAAATACTATGCGAACAGATGTTAAAAAATTGGGAGAAATTTTAAATATTGCTCTTTTACAATTAGAACTTTGTTAAAATAACAGATGTTGTAGCATGCATTTTTAGAAGGATATGAAGTTTGAAAGTTTGCAACTCAAATGCCTGTCATTATTTAATGACTTCAGTCCTCAATGATTTGCCAGAAAACAACAAATTTTATGAAGAACAGACCAAACATATGAGGCAAAAATCTGGACATTCTGCAAAAATCTTGGCAATCGAGAGGCATGACTGAATCTTTCTTGGAGTCTCTTAGTATGCATTACTTTCTCCTTTTTCTCCCATTTATGTGGTTTACCCTCTCTCTTAGAGTGACTGAAAACCATCCACTATTTTCTGTGTTTTAGGTTACTCTTCCTTTGCAAAATATTTGTCCTCAGTTTTACCCTTTTCCTTACTTATGGATACTTGTTGACTAGAGTCTTTCCTTATTTGGGGTTTGTACTGCAGACTAACAAAAATGGATTTAGAACTCTGACCAGGTACTATTCTTCCCTCTTTAACTACAGTGCTGAACTCATTTTTAATGGTTACATTTCTCCTCTTAAACATTCACCATCTCCTTTGAATTCTCATTTTCTGGTGATTTTTGTTTTACCATAACAGAAAGTTTAGAATTTTTGCTTAGGTTGTACACTTTTTTAACTTCTTAACTTCATTCCCACAGAAAATATTTCTTCAGTGTGTGTCCTTCTCTTTAGTTCTGCTAGTCACTTTTCTATCTTGTTTTTTTCACCACTTTTAGACTGAAGTGAGACTTCTAGTGAGACCATGGCCTGCCTTAGGCATAGGCGGACTAGGCGACTGCCTAGGGTGCCATACAGGCCAGCCTTGTAAAGGGCGCAATTTTATCTATTTATTTATTTATTTTTATTTTAACTAAGTTTTATCCTTCCATGCACTCTTCCTTGTCACTGAATCGAGGAGTGCCTTCCCACTTTAACAGGTTGATCGTGGTATTAGTAACTTTTCCTTTAAGGAGAAATATGAGTGCACACACTAACGTGGAAGTAAATACATTCTGCAGTCACTTGCGAAATTTAAGCTAGAAGTTAAGGGGGGTTACGACTGTGTATGCTCGTTTGGCATTTGGTTTAGAAAGAAGGTAAGTGTATGTGTGTGTCTATGTGTAATTTAAAACATTAGCTTCTGTATGCGAGAGAAAGTGTGTGTGTATGTATGGAATAGGTCATTAGACCATAAAGTGGTACAGACTTCCAATATAACATGTATATACTTTTTATCTTCCCTGGAATTGTCCAGTCACTTTCCCGGAAAGTGGTCAAAAACTACATTTGCATGTTGGTGCTAGAAAGTGTGTGCCATAGCTGTCAACTGTCCAGTATCTTGCCTTTTATTTGTGGTCTATTCCTCATAAAATTTTTGATTTTCTGGCAAATCATCAAATGCAGAATTCAATAAATGATGACACCTGTCTCTCAACTGTCTCTGATTTTGAGTGATGTTTTACCCATGTGTCTCCTAAAATGTGCTTTTTGGAAAAAAATGTAGAGAATAACTCTTTAACAGATTTGTTGCAGGTTGTAAATGGTATTAAAGTGTTCCCGATTATTTCTGGATTTGTTCCTGATTCGTTGAAAGCAATAGATGGCAGACACTTGAGTGTCAGACTTCATATCCTTCAGAAAATGGCTAATGCAAAACCTGTTCTCGACTTTCTAAGAGCAATATTTAAAACTTGTCCCTGATTTCTTTTCTGGTCTTTGTTCAGAATTCTTGCGCTAAGCGGTTGAGTGTTATGTCTGTGTAATTCAGGTGTGAAATCACGGAATTGTGGTACATTCTACCTACCAACTGATTCTTCTCTACTGTGTGGTGCAGACCTTCGAATATGGTTGCCAACTGAGGGGGAGAACAGGCTAAATGTACTGAAATAGGTACATGCTTGCTTACCGTTCTCAAAGCCTTAAAGAAAACTTGCAACTGATATGCATTATGTGAAGGAAAAATAAGCTGAGTGATTGCAGTTTTCCTTGTTTATTCCAACTTGTGAGGCCTGGACCCAACCAGGGGATGAGCTGCAGTAAGCCCTACCTGTTACCTGAAAGAAATTAAATGAAATAGTTTTAAAAGAAGTTGTAAAATTACAGTGAGTGTTTGTTTTATTTATGAATGGGAAAAATGCTTTAGCTTTCAGCATTTCTGTAGTATTTAAAACACTCTGTAAGTAAATTCACAGTTTACATCAGCTTTTCAGTGTGCTTGGAGTGGCCGCGGTGGTGCAGCAGTAATTGTTTACTGGAAAAATGTTCAAAACTACAAATTTAAAACACACTAACAAGTGGTGCTTTATTATATACAAGGGATATAATTTAATACAATCAGGAAGGTGAATCAAGGAACACTTGTATGCATGGCCATAAAAATGTGTTCAAAGAGCATATAGATTGAAAATAGACCAAAGGTAAACTTAATTCTCCACTGGTCAGATACATTTTATTTGAATGTGGGTTTTAATGCTGTTTCAATGAATGTAAGGTTCAATGGCAGAGAAGTTTAGTGCTCATGCCAAGTCTGTTTTCATTGTGAGACTGTATTGTTTGTCTAGCAAATGGCTATCTGCATTTATGCATTTTATTTCAATATCTGTAATCATTGTAGAAGTAAATAAAACAGTATGCACACTGATAGATTTGAACAGTGTTCATGCTAGCTGGGGAGAAATAGCCAAGTAATGGACCACTGGTATGGCTGGGGAGGAGGCTGCTGCAGGAAGGGCTACTCTGGGGGGCCCCCAATCTACTACCCTGCCTAGGGCCCTATTTGACCATGAACCAGTTGTGGTATTTAAAGTAAGAAATACATACACAAAGGTAGTTAATTAACTCATTTGTGCCTAGAGTTCTTAGTCAGTTTGTGTAACAGCTTAGCTAATGTGTGTTGAGGTATCTTTTCTTCCTATTCATTTAAATAATTGAAGGAAATGACTGGAGTAGCTCTCTTGGGGTGACCTTCCTGTGGGTGTGGCTCACTGTTTCATGAGTATGGTATGGGTGGGGCTTAAGGGGCACCAGATCACTACTTCGCCTAGGGTACCATTTCAACTAAGGCCAGCCCTGAGTGAGACTTAGTGGTATTCTGGAAGAGGAGATCCAAGTTCAATTACAGAGCTGTGGCTGCTGGTCTACTGTCCTTGTCAGATCAAATATCTTTGAAAATTCTTTATAGCGGTATCATATGAGCATATGCAGTAGTGGGCTAAGAAGAAAATAGTAAAATGGTGGTTATAAAAATACTGAGACATCTGTGCCGAATAAAGCTCTGGGTACTAGAAAGAAATGAGACATATGTGCAGAATAAAGCTCTGGGTACTAGAAAGAAATGAGACATCTGTGCCGAATAAAGCTCTGGGTACTAGAAAGAAATGAGACATCTGTGCCGAATAAAGCTCTGGGTACTATAAAAATACTGAGACATCTGTGCCGAATAAAGCTCTGGGTACTATAAAAATACTGAGACATCTGTGCAGAATAAAGCTTTGGGTACTAGAAAGAAATGAGACATCTGTGCCGAATAAAGCTTTGGGTACTATAAAAATACTGAGACATCTGTGCAGAATAAAGCTTTGGGTACTATAAAAATACTGACACATCTGTGCAGAATAAAGCTCTGGGTACTAGAAAGAAATGAGACATCTGTGCCGAATAAAGCTCTGGGTACTATAAAAATACTGAGACATCTGTGCCGAATAAAGCTCTGGGTACTAGAAAGAAATGAGACATCTGTGCCGAATAAAGCTCTGGGTACTAGAAAGAATTGAGACATCTGTGCCGAATAAAGCTTTGGGTACTATAAAAATACTGACACATCTGTGCAAAATAAAGCTTTGGGTACTATAAAAATACTGAGACATCTGTGCAGAATAAAGCTTTGGATACTATAAAAATACTGACACATCTGTGCAGAATAAAGCTTTGGGTACTATAAAAATACTGAGACATCTGTGCAGAATAAAGCTTTGGGTACTATAAAAATTCTGAGACATCTGTGCAGAATAAAGCTTTGGGTACTAGAAAGAAAGGCTTGCATTAAAGTATGCATAGCATAAAAAGATCTAATTTTGAAATTTCAAGAATGTTTCCTTTTTTAAGATTTCTAATACAATGACATAAACCCTATTTCTAAGTCAGGGTATTATTAAAGCTCATTAAATTAGTAATTATTCAGTCTCTGGTAATCACAAAAAATGCTCTTTTTGACATTCAAAATGTAGCCCAAAGTAACTCCATGTGTAATTAATTTGGAGACAGCAGTTCTCTGTATTTGCCAGAGCTGCCATGGTAATGCAGCAGTTAGCATTGCTGCCTCACAGCAAAAGGTTCTCTGGTTCGATCCTCAGCTGAGGTGCCTTCTGTGCAGAGTCTGCATGTTGTCATCCCTGTGGTCACATGGGTCTCTTCCAGGTGCTCCAGTTTTCTCCCATCCCAAAGACATGCTATAGGTGGATTGGATAATCTAAATTGGCCCTAGATGTGAGTGCGTACATGTGTGTGCCTTCTGTGGAAGGTTGGGCACCGGGCTGGCAACTTGACACTATAAAACTCCACTGCGAATCATGAGCAGACAGGTGATCCACTGTGGCGACCCCTAACCAGGAAAAGCCGAAAGAAGAAGAAGAAGAGTTCTTTGTATTTGCCACTATAACTAAGGGGTTTCTAATTTTTCATTTACTTCTGGTTGTAATCTCCCAAGAAAAGAGTTCCTCATAGTCTTACTTTTTTCATGATTTAGAACTTTCAACTAAGTTTTGATTTGATCTTGTAAGCAATCAATATGTATGAGTAATCCAATGACTGCAGACCTATACATATAGTCAGTTTCAAAGAGGCCCATACTTCCTTATGACTAAGAGAGATATATAATTTTGTCATGCACTGTTTTCATATATCTGTCATATTTGATTTGCATGAAGCAGTTTTCTTGTTTTCCTGTCCAAGTGATTCAACACTTTTTGGATACTTTGTAGAGCACTGTAGCCTTTAAATCATTCCTTAAATGCTTTAAAAGGAAATTGAGAAAATCATTTTAGACAATATGATTGCTGTTATCAAAATCATTGGCATTTATATTCTTTTTTATGTTATTCTGTGTATTTTGACAAAATACTGCTGACCTATTTTTTCTAAATTATAACTGAAATGAAGTCTGCTTTATTATTCCCAGCATGACTGTGGGTAACGTATCATGAAAAAACATTTGTTTTTATGAAGATTGAAGAGACCTCCAAGTGACTTGAAAAGGCAAAGAGTGATTTTTGGTGGAATTGCTCTTGATGTGAATGCAGAGACCAGTTGAAGCTATTGGTATACAATGTAAAGTGGTAGTTGGGTATAACAAGTGCATATTCGATTCATTCATTTTTCATTTAGGAATTCATTTTCATGTACATATTTTATCCTATTTAGGGTCATGACAGAACTGAGCATATCCTGGCAGTCAGTGGGCCTAAAACTTTGACCCGGTCCTGGAAGTATGTGAGTCTTTCACAAGATACACACATCCACATTGCAGATAGTGTGGCAGTTTGGATAATCAACTATGAATCAGCACATCTTTGAGATTCGGAAGGAAACACAAGCCCACAGCAAAAACACATGGTGTTGATATTCTGTATTCTGCTCATTCACACTGAAAGGATGGTGACCTTGAAGTCATGAGATTGAAATATTGGTCAGGCAGAAATGCATAACAGTACCCTTTGGTCCATAGATAAGTGCTAGGCTAGCTACCCTGGAGGGCCACTTTATGCCTAGCCAGTTCCCCTTTCAAAGATGAGAATCACACCCAGTATTGTTCATCTGTGAGGTAAACACCTTAACTAATATGTCAGCTCCTTCCCTCATAAGTACAAAGCTGGATTACCTTTTGGAATAATTTTAAGCAAAGCCAGTTTCCCTTGTTGAGAATCAAGCCTTGTACCTCTTGTCTGTGAGTTAAACACATTAACAATTATTCCAATCCCTAGTAAAAAAGGCTCTCTTGAATATCAACCAAGTGAGCACACACACACACACACACACACACACACACACACACACACACACACACACACACACACACACACACACACACACACACACATACACGTTAACCGCAGGGAGATTAGAACCCCTACCAAACTAAATACACCAACTAGAAAACTCATTGTTTAGCAAGAGTGCCACAACAGCTACCCCACAAAACTACCTCATTGATAACACACCCCTAAAAGTAGTCCCAGTAGTCACTGATTTGGGTATGTATGTAGGTAGTAACCTGGGTTTTGACCAACATGTGTCAAATAGGGCGTGGCATTTAGGTCAATGGAAGTCATTGCTGAACTGTATTCAACCTTCATCATGCTTATCATTGAGTACAACCCCCTTTGGTACATACCTGACCAGGTACATGCAGCAACTGAGACGTCCACACAGGTTGCTTCCTTAAAGAAATACAGGGCATTAGGACCATGTTCTGTGCAGATCGCTTCAAAGCCATAACCCTATACTCTGTCTCCTACAGACTGTTGAGGGACGATCTATGTCTGGCATACAAAACATCTTTGGACCTCCGCTCTGATATAGCATCAGAAATACCCAGTCCAAAGGTTTAAACTTTGCTTGTGACATAAACAGGACATGTTGGAGGGACCAGTATGGGTATCAGAGAATATCCCTTCTCTGGAACCGGCTTCCCATCTATGTGAAGAAGAGTTCTTCCCTAACCCCATTCAAGTGTAACTTGTGCCAGTATACAGGGAATCAGAAATTCACCCCTGGTCTGGCACCTCTGTCTCAAATGGACAGAGGTAACCTGTAAATGCTTGAGCACCCTAGCCCTGAACTACATATACCCCCCCCTAAAATAACCTCTAGGGCACTGACATTTGTCAGATGCATTTAGGATGCAAGACTGGGCTAAATCAGCTGCTCAAAGTCACTAGCCTAGTATATATCTAGGAACCTAAGAACAGACACATTGTGCCCATATCCACAATAAATCTGTGCATTTAAAAATCTGTCTTATGTAACATTACTATCGTATAATAGCATGTAGCATGTTATATATTTTTTTTGTGTATAAAAATAAAAAAATATAGGAGTACTATATACTATTGCATGCTATGTTAGAAATATATAATGCTATGCTGTTTATAATGGTGTTTTACTTGCTGCCCCAATGGGTGTGAGAGGTTCATATAACATGTTTTCAGAAGATTATTCTAGAAGAGCAATGAGCAGAAAGGGAAAGAGATAAGTTCTGGCAATGGGAGGGCTTCTGATCAAACATTTAGAAATAACTAAGCAGATATCTTCCAGACAGAAAGATGATGGATTGCATCTATATCCTGACAACTGTGGGTAGAACTTCAAGGCCAAACCCTCAGTGTCACCCAGCCTACAAATGAAGTTTCAGTATACAGAGATATGGCCTGTGCTAACAGCTTTGGTCACATGACAAGGAACAGGAGTTTGTCAGTCTCCGGTTCCATTCCACCACCTTCTCACTGTATTTACTCATCCCCTTCCCATCCCATTTGTGCTGGCCTCTGCCAAGAGGATACCAGCTTGTTACTGGTTGTCTCCCATTCCCCTTCCTTTCATCCAATTGGCCCCACTTGTTTTTTTTTTTTTGGGGGGGGGGGGGTAGTACCAGGCATGATCAACAGGAGTGATCAGAAGGCATTCTGAACATCTGATTATCAGATGCAAGAGCTCACATAAGGCCATAAAAGATATATATATATATATATATATATATATATATATATATATATATATATATATATATGTATTTAAAACCATGTGTGTGCGTGTGCATAAGTACTGCTGCACTAAAAACATCCAGTCACACAGTTTGACTGATAGTCCTAGTTATCCAAGCCCACAATCACACAAAGCAGCTGTAAGCATGTGAGCTGTTTGGGTTGTACACTGTCAGTGTCCACAATTTCTTTCCAAAACTCCAAAACTGCCTGGCTTAAATAGTGAGTGGCCATATGATACCAGATAAAAAATATAATATTGGAAGTTGACAACAGAGCCTTTTATGAGCTACGTAAGTGCATGTTATGTCAGTTAAGGCTTTTATTGATGGCTTTGAGAGATTAAATCTGAATGCAATAGAGTGAGATACATACTTTGCTTTATGTGTAGTGAAAGTTGATTCCATAGAAGCTATATTCTCTGTGATACATACCTATCCCTCTAAAATGTCCTATTTATGTTGCAAACAGACTGAAATCCCTTGAGCATGTGTTCACCCTACCATTAAACTTACAAATGCGTGATAGGTGTGAGAGCACTGGGTATGTTAAGGCTCTGAAGATGTTGTCTCTTAGTAGCCTGTATGATCCTGAGAAGGACAAAACTTTCAGATAATCTATATAGTTTGCTTTTTATGCTTTAAGCCCTGAATTTTTTAGTGAGAAAGCATGTTCATTCCACTTGTAAGAAGTGTTTTGGCAGGATACTGAGTGGAACATTATACTGAATGCTGAGCCTAATAAGAGCTGAGCACAGCAAAATGCTTACATCCCTGAACCTGGACACCACACCTTTGAATATAAGCTGTGTAATGAAACAAACTTCCTTGCAATAGTGGATACATGATGTTCAAAGGACAGTTCATTCCCCACACAGGTTCCTAGAGCTCCAACTACAGGATCAACTTTCAGGGGTGTATTGACAATTTGACAGTTGCAAAGGAAATCACGCTTACCAAATGATACTATTATACATTCCTTGGCAGATAATTAAGTCCATGGTTTTGACAGCTATTTGTTAGGAAAAGACCCTCTTGGACAATCTTAGTGTCCTCTGGTGAGTTTATGATGACATTCAGTTTATAGTCATCTGCAAACCTATTTGGCAAAAAAAAAAAAAAAAACCTTAACATTTGGATTGTCCTCTAAGACATAAATGCAAAACAGGAGTGGTCCAAGAAGTCACCCCTTGGGGTACACAACTAGTGACAGGTCTTTTGGAGGAGACAGAGCTGCCCACCCTAATTGCCTGAGTCCTGTTTGTGAGCCAGTTTACTATTCAGTGAGTTAGAGAGGGACTTTCCTTTAGCTGAACGAGATTGTCTGTGGCTGATATTGAATAGCCTCTGTAGTGGGTCTGCGAAAGTCCTTTTCAGTCTGGCCAGTAGGCAGCCCAGTTCATTTTATGCCAGCCCCATTGAAGTAATGTTCTTGGCCTTGGACAGTGGCTTCAGGTGTTTTTCTTAAGAAATTTGAAATGGGGATGTAGATGCAGGTATGTAACCTGCGAATATAGGAATGGAAGGAGGGGTGAAGTTTGACTTAAATTTGTTGGCTAGTAGATTGGCCATTTCCTCTGGGTCTGAGCATGTGATATAATTTACAATGAATTTGGCAGTGAATACCATGAATGCAAAGTACTGTGTGTTGCTTCTGTGGTTTCTATTACTGGTAAAGAAGTCTTTGTGGTTATCCTTTACCTGGGTGGCTGTTATTGCCTAACATCGGTCTTTGGTTGATTTTATCAGGGTCCCGAGTTCCCTGTTAAGTTTAGCAAGAGTGCTTTTGGCATCTTGACAGTTAAACCTATTTTTGCATGCAGTCAGTTTTTTGTTTTCCTTTATTACAGAGCTTATTTATATTTATGTTACACAACAGGGGTTTATTTTGTACTTACTTAGGAGGGGGACAGATGCATCAACGCAGCTATTTACCAATGCATAGAATTGGCAGTAAATGATCCTGCATAAGCAATGGAGTCATCAGATTGGAAGGGGATTTTGAATTTACCCAGGTTATCACTCAGTTTTAGTAGATTAACCATAGCAAAAGCTCTGAGTGTGATGTATTGGAAGATGCTTCTTGCTTCAGTCTTATGGTGAATGTGACTGATTTGTGGTCTGATTGGACCAAGGAGGAAGTAATAACTGCTTGGGGGAGAGACAAAGCTGTCCCATGTTTTTAAGGACTATGTCCAGGATTTTGTTGACCCTGATTAAGGTGTGGTCATACTGGTCCAATGAGTTTGTATTGATGAAGTCGAAATTTCTAGGCATACATGTTTGAGGATGTGTAAGTCTCCCACTTAATGAAGGGTTAGTTGAAGTGTTCTAGGAGAAATGTGTTTTGCTTAATGCATAGTGACTCTGTTGTGATTAAGTAGGAGGCACATATCCTGAATGGGACACAGAGGGGGTGTTGCAGGTAGGGATGATAAGATAAGGGGGTTTGCTTATAGTAGCTTGGATCTGGAGGAGTTCCAGGTCATTACCTTGTCTTACAAGTCTGGAGGTGAATTTGCTTTTTAAGAATATTGAGACACCTCTACCTTTAGTGTCTTCATCTATTGAGGTGGGCCCGAATATGTGGTAGACATTGAAACCCTGCACTAATGGAGTGTTTTCACTGGACTTGAACCAGGTCTCCATAACAATGCATATATCAGTATTTTCCAGGATAAGAAGTGTTTCTACAGAAAGGAGTTTTTGTTAAGGCTGCTGACACTGAACACCAATACTTTTATGTTATCCAAGTTCTTTTCAGTTGTGTTGGAAGCTTTAGAAGACAGACATTACTTAAAAAAGGCACTGGTGGGATAGACAGGTATTTAGCCAATATATATGAAAGCCTTAAGTGAACAGGTGCAGGCCATCCCTGACAAAGCCATTAGGACTGTTTAGCATTTCCTCCCAGCTGATATAAATCAAACCACCTTTTAATGACATCAGAAGCTAAACCAATTATTGAAGTCAATAATCTTTTATTCATATTGCGGCATTAGTCTTGGAGATGGAAGACTGCTGCTCAAGGCCATGTGCCTACCTGCCTCAGACCCATATACCAAGAGTTCCTTTGTGTTTCTTTTCAAAGAGTCCACAGAGGCATGTCTTAAGTCACTTACACATGTGCAGTTTGGTTGTGCCATAGGTGTGTTTATGATACAAGAATTTGAGTGCCTGTGACATGACACATTTTGGCACCTGATAGTGAACTGTGACCCTCTCCTTGCATATCATGGTGAGTCATGCATCATTATGTCTCACTGTGGAGTCACTTATTAATAGGACATTGGATTGTGTGGAGGTTTGCCTAACGGTCTTTGGAAATTAGACACTGTGACTTCTAGATGAATGTTTCGTGGTGGGAACTGGCTGTGTTGTATGTTTGTGAGGTTGCTGAGGGTTCATACCTCTCAATCTCTTACAGAAAGAAATCTGGACAGAGCCATAAATAAAAGTGGGACAAAGGTCCAAAAATAGGGACAATTTTTAAATATTGCTCTTACAAACTTAGAAAGTTGATAGAACAACAAGTTTTACATTAGCATGAATCTTCTGAATGGTATGAAGTCTGAAACTCAAATGTCTGTCATTAGTTTTTAACTTCAATCTTTAATGATTTGCAACTAATTTGCCAGAAAACCACAATTTCTTTGACATACTGACCAAAAATATGAGACAAAAGTCTGGACATTCTGTGAAAATCTGTACAGTTGAGAGGTATGAGGGTACTTGTTTCTTAGGTTCATACGTTCATAGGTTCATTGGTAGGTACTAGGCTATCGGCCCAAGGGCCTACGTAAGCCTAGCCAGCAAGGTACCATAGCTTACGCCACCCAAGAAAATTATTTTCCTGTGCCACTGTCCAGCAGAGACACAGAAGTGATCCTTGGGGTGTATTTCCTATTTCCCATCCACTCATCAAGATTTTTCTTGAGGAGTGCTAATGAAGAACTTTGCTTGACATAAATGGGTAGCTTGTTCCAGAGTATAGAAAGTCTCTGGGACAGGAATCTATCCCTCCAGTGTGTACTGTTTATTGTGGTGACAATGTTTACATCCCTAGAGCGTGTAGCTTGGAGGGATTGGGATTTCTTTAGGTGTAGCATGTCCAACAGCTTTGGGTTTGACATAGCTTTATATGTTGGGCAGAGATCACCTTGGAGTAGACGATATGCTACGGAGTAAAGCTGGAGTTTTTTGAGGCGGTCAGTGTAGAGCATTTGTTTGAGGCCAGAAATCCTCTTTGTGAGGTACTTCTGTGGCCTTTTCAGCTGCTGCAGATGTCTTGTGAGGTACATTCCAAAAGGGGCATTGTACTCTATAATGGGTCTAATGAGTGATGAGTAGAGGGGAACAATGACCTCTTTTTTCCTGGATGAGAACCCTTTTATGATGAGGTGTGCCATGTAGAAGGACTTTCTGACTACTGTGGCGATGTGACTATCAAAGGAGAGACTACTGTCCACCTGGGTCCCAAGGTCTCTTATCATGCATTCAGTGTTAAGAAGATTGCTGCCTATGTGGTAGTTCATAGGTACAGAGTTTTTACCAAAGGGGATGACACTGCACTTTTTGGCATTGAACTTGAGGCCATGGCTCTGACACCAGGCATCTGTCTCAGTGAGGTCCTTCTGTAGGATGTCCACATCATTTGGGGACTTGACTATGGCTCCTAGTTTGCAGTCATCTGCGAACTTCATCAGCCAGAGGCCTTCTGTGTTAGCCTGTACTTCAGAGAAGTAGATACTAAACAGGAGAGGTCCCAGGACGGAAACCTGTGGCACTCCACTTGTCACTGCCTTGAGGTCAGATTTGGAGTCTGCAACATTTACAGTGTGGGTTCTGTCAGTGAGCCAGTTGGCAACCCATCTTGTGATGTAGGGATTTATACCTAGTTTAGTGAGTTTAGCTATAATTCCAGATTGGGGGATGGTGTCGAAAGCCTTGGAGAGTTCAGGATAGGCTGTGTGAACCATCTTACCCTCATCCACGGCTTTGGTGACTGCCTCAAAGAAATCGATCAGGTTCAGGAGGCATGATCTGCCTTTCACAAACCCGAACTGGGTGGGATCCAGAGTTTGGAGGTTACCAATGTCTTTGTTTATGAGTTCCACGATGATACGTTCCATGGCCTTGCAGACCAGGCTCATCAGGCTAATAGGTCGATAGTTCCCGGGATCAGTGGTGGCTCCCCCTTTGTGGAGTGGGATAACTGTTGCTGTGCCCCATTCAGTGGGCACAAAGCCTGATGTGAGGCTATTATTGAACATGGTGCTTAAGTGGGGAGCCAGTTCATTCTGATGTTTGTGTAAAACGCAGCCTGGGATGTTGTCCGGTCCCATGGATGCTGCATTTTTGGCTTTAGAGAGTGCAGCTTTTACCTTCATAGTTGTGTTTACAGGGACTCTGCATTCTTCCTGTATAGATATGGGCCGTTTAGGGGGTGAGAGGGGGATAAAGTTAGCACTGAACCAATCTGCCAGGATGTTGGCAATATCAGTTGGTTCTGTAATTTTTGTGCCTTTGTGCTGTAACTCAGAGCAGATCTGGATGTTGCCATCTAGATTCTTGACATAGCTATAGAATGCTTTGTGGTTGTCCTTGGATTTAGTGGCAATTTTGTTTTTGTAGGTAGCTTTGGAGGATCTTATAAGGGATCTCAGCTTCTTACTGAGGCTGACCAGGGAGCTCCTCCACTAATGGGATTTTACTCTCTTTTGCAACAGTTTCTTCCTTCTGTTGCACAGTTTGTTTATGGCAGGGGACCACCAGATTGGCTTCCTTTTTTTGGAGGATAGCGTCTTGGTTCTGTTTGGGATAGCATGATCCATGCACTCGTGTAAGTGCTTATAGAGTGCATTTGTGTAGGATTCAGCAGTTGTAACTGTATTGTCCATCTGCATGGGTGTCATGAAGTTCACCACTTCTGTCTTAAGAAGCATGAAGTTGGCTTTGGAGAAATTTTTTACTGAGGTTTCCTTAATGGGGGTGGGATGTGGATATCAAGGGTGATAAGCTTATGGTCGGATCGGACCAACGAGGAGTTGACTTCGGTTGTGGAACACCAGTCACTCATGTTGGTAATGACTAGGTCTAGGATATTGCTGCCCCTGGTGGGGGTGTGGGTAAGTTGATCTAGGGCATTGGAGTTTATGAATTCCAGAAAGTGTTGAGCTAAGGAGTTGGTTCACGAGTAGTTTTCCCAGTTAATGGTGGGGTAGTTGAAGTCGCCCATTATTAGGGTGTTTGGTTGAACCCTAATATTTTCCAGTACATCAAGAAAAGAGGAGTAGGAATCCTGGGGCATGGTGGGGGATCTGTAGCAAACTACAATTTGGATTGCAGTTTTGCCCAAAGTTAGTTGCACTTGGATAACCTCGGATGCATTCTGCTGAGCAACTAACCTGGAGGTGTGGATATCCTTAATGAATATGGACACACCTCCGCCTTTGGTGTTTCGATCCAGGTTACATGGCCGAAAAGTGTGGTATGAGTTATAGCCTGGTAGTGCAGGGGTGCTCTCTGGAGCCTTGAACCACGTCTCAGTCACTGCACAGATATCGATGTTCTCCATTTTAAGGAGTGCCTCGAGTGAGTGCATTTTGAGATTTAGACTTCTAGCATTGAGTAGCATTACCTTCAGTTTTTGTTTGCCTGTTCCTGTTATGGTGGTGAATTTTTTATTTGAACACTGCCTAAAAAGGCACTATAGGGGCAGCAAGAGCCTTAGCCAGTATCCAGAATCCCGGGAGCGACAGGTGCAGGCCATCTGTGGCAAAGCATCGTGGTCTGTCGGCCATGTCATCCCAAGCAGACAGATACTGGAGCCCCTTAGAATGACACCAGAAGCTTAACCAATTGTTGAAGCCAATCATTTTGCCCTTGTACTGCGGTATCATTCTGGGCGATGGCAGAATGCTACTCAGGGCTAGGGTAATACCTGCCTGGGCTACAAGATTGGAAAGCTCTTCCATGTCTCTTTTCATGTAGTCCAGGGAGGTACGTCTCAGGTCACATTTAGGAGACGTTTGTGGTTTAAATAGGTTACTTTTAATACCCTCAGCATATGTAGGTCTATGTGTTTGGTCTCAGCTGTGTGGAATTGGTTTAATGTGATTTACTGACAATCTGCTTATTATTTGCAGGGCTTTATGTGAGAGCTTTGCTTCCCATAACATTATATAACTACATCTCTCACACACTATGTCAAAATTTTTTAAGTAGTAGGTGGTTGTCAGTACACGACACAATCTGCTACATTGTCTCAGGATGACATTTTCAACCAAGCTGGCTACAGAGACAGCTGGAAAGTGGAAATTCATAGTTGCAAGTGCTTAATTATTCTGGGCTGAAAGGGGAATAGATCCTATGAGGTTTGGGGTTGATTTAGTGGAACACTGTCTCTTTAAAGTGATCTAGCTAAGTCTAATGAATTGCAATGTTCATCAGCACAAACCAAGGCCTTTTCACACAACTAATGACTATTGAATTCACTAGGAATTTGTGAAGTAGGTTATATATTATTATTATTATTTTAATTGTCTTTATTTACCGGGAAAGTCTGACTGGGTAATACCCATTTTCAGTGGAGGCCTGGGGAGAAAAGTTTCATTTGCTTATATTATATTATACTAAGTTCCAATTAAACACAGAGTAGTTACATTTCTATTTACATTTATACACAAAAAGTAGTTATATTTCACAGAGGTGGAAGTTACTAAAGAGAACGCACACATGCAACTTAGTGGATTGTACAGGCAGCAGTTATGTATAAAAATAATTTTGTCATTTCAGTAAGAGGTTGAGAATATTATGTTTAAGGAGAGTATTTGTGTGTGTGTGTATATATATATATATATATATATATATATATATATATGGGTCTACTGTATATATTCGAAAACTCACTTTTTCAAATATAAACAGTAGACCCGTGGTTACGTGAAAGTGCACTTCAGCGAAAGTGCACTTCCATGAACATTGGTTCAATAAATCAATAAAGAACACAGTAACATTGTTTTTGCAGGGGAGCAAGCCCCCCTGCACCCCCCCATGTGGGTGGCTGTGCTCCCCACCCCCCCACTTAAATATACCAACTCCGAGATCGCACTACAGTGGGGAAACATGTAAATTCCCTTTCCCAACTGTGCTTCGGCACCTGTGTTCCTTAACAGTTCATTGAACCGTTCTTCACAAAAGTGTACTTTTGCTTAAGTGCACTTTCACATAACCGAGAATCCACTGTTCATTTTCAAACAAGTGGATTTTCGGTCTTTTTCAGTAGACCCATATATATATATATATATATATATATATATATATATATATATATATATATATATATATACATACATACATACTGAGAGAATATATATATATATATATATATATATATATATATATATATATATATATAGACATAATGATGAGCAAGAAATTTATAGCAACAAAGAAAAGCAAAAAGTATGTACACTTCAAAATTCTACAGCAATCAGAGGCTTAGAAATTGCTAGGTTCTTTCTCCACTCTCACTAGAGTACAAATCTAAGCAATTCTTCTATTGCTAATAAATACAAAAATAAGTGCATAACTATCACAGTAACTCAGTAACATTAAAAATTTACTTATCACAGGTGTTTCAAGGTAAGTATTTTGGTCAAATCTGTGAAAATTGTCACAGTCTGTAAAGTGGTAGCATAGCGTGTAGCACTTCTTAGCAAATGCCCACAAGGCCATAGAAATGGGGGCAATTTATAGCAACACAAACATCCCATGCGTAGATTCATGGAATTTTCTTTTATCTGTGCATGTCTGGGTGTGAAGGGACAAGGTTAGGAGTGATTGTACTGGCACGTGGTATTTTCTTGTAAACCCTACCTCAATCCGATGTGTCACTGTTCTGCCCACCCCTATTCTTAGGCAATAACTCTTATCGCCAGAGTATCACCACTGAGGCTCCTGAAGCATCTGTACACCCAGCGTGGCTCCAATCCCCCTCCCCCAGTTAGAAGCAAGCAGCCGCTGTTTCATCATTCTTCTTCAATCTCACCAACACCAGCAGATGCTACTAATCAAACTCTGGTCACCTGTGTTGCATTCAGAGCTTTATCCTCCTCTATACTAAACGAGACGGCATTTGAAGAGAAAAGGGATAAGGGCTATTGGACGTAAGCAAGGGAAAATGGGTATGGAGAGAGAGAAGAGAGGCGAGTTTGCAGGGTGAAGCAGTATAGAGTAATAGGTGTGGTTGTGAATGTATATTGATAATGGAGGGCCACATACATACAGATGGTGCATCTATTGTAATGGGAAGGACAGGACTATACACAGGTTATGGGACATAAGGACTGGACTATACCCAGGATATGGGACATAAACACTGGACTATACACAGAGTATGGGACATGACACAGTAGAATGGGGTGTATCAGGCAGGGAATATGACAGGGTGCTGGCTGGGAGGACAGCAGCTTGGTCTATTTGGGTCATTCACCATGTGATAGTCTAGCAGAATGGATGTCAGTGGCTTGGTCACCCTCTGGTGACTTGATCAGAAGATCTCACTTGTCTGATAGATCAGAAATTCACCACATGAAGTGCTCTGTGTGGCTGAGTCACTGGTCCACATCCTGCAGTGCCACAGAATCAAACACCCACTGAAAGTGTGGCAGATGCACAGCTGGTTGTACCACATGCAGCTGAGCAACATCTTCTACTAGGGGATGCAATAGCACTAGTCATATGATGTTCCTCATAAAGTCAGACTTGTTTCTGGGTATGTACATTATTAAGTAATCTAAGCCTAAACAAAGATTTATGAACTGTATAAAGTCAAGCATACAGCAAGCAGTGTCTGTGGTGTAACAGGTAACACATATGCAGTTGGAGAAGACAGTTGTGGGTTCTATTCTCACATCAGGTAGATGGATTGCTGACACTGTAGTGCAGCTTTAAGATGTTACTGCACTCCTGAGTGTGTGTCATTTGATGGATGAAATGTTAAACTAAAGTCCCATCAGACAAAATATCTCATAGTAACTGCTGAAAAGTGTAGGGTCCTTTTATATAATGTTTAAATTCTTTTACATCCTAAAACAAAACAGGTTCACTAGTCTCACATTCTTTACAATAAACGCATGCTCTATCATTTTTACTTTTATAAGGCATGTTTACTTTTACTGGGAGTTGATGTATAGTCACTCTCAACTAGAAATCCTGATACTCCGCCATATCCTTACATCTTCCCATAATTGCTTGTATCGCTGTAATTTTATCTTTATGTAACTCCTCCCATGGGTACACACACAAATATTTATTCGTAATGTTATTATATCATTTCCTCTCATTTTCAGTCTCATTGATTTTTACTTTCCAAAGTAGGATTTTGTCTTGACAATTGCTTATTTCATTATTAGGACATAATCTCTTTCTTTTAAAGTTCAAAAGATACACCCATTTCATTTTATACTTAAGTCTTAATATCTGCATTAATAATGAGGTATCATTGTCTTTCAAACATTTTAATAATTTATACAAATGTAATGGTACTGCATACATTATTGTATTGATCAATCCTAAACTTCTTTCTTCTTTTTTGATGTACTGAACACCCCTTTTAACTGAGTTCAACTTAGAGCCCAATATAAAAGAAAAAAATGATGGTGTAAACTGGGTTCTCATACATTAAAGATATTCTAAAACACTTGTTAAATATGCAGTTCTTGCTAGTAATATTGAATTAATTAAATATATATTTTTCTTAAATGCTAATCTAAATGATTTCTTCTTGTTTCTATATTTTCTTTCTATGTCAGTTCTATGTTTTCTTGCTTTCCAAAACATGTTCCAAGTACCTTTATTTGGGTCATATTAAATGTAATACCTCCTAACTTACTTTTGAAGCCTAATCCTTGGCTTTTCTCTTTATGTATATATAATATTTATATATAATCATATCAATTGCAGATATTCCTGTAAATAGTCTATCACTCTACTATTTTTCTTAAAAATTATAATATCATCTACATATGATAACATAATTGGCATAGTTATCCCTTCATTAGATACATAACTCGTCCTTCATTTCTCTGTTAATGTTTAGAGATCACATTCATTACATTCATCACCAGTGCAAATATTATACTCTTGAATGGACATTCTGTTTTTTGCTTTCTCGTATAGATACATTTTTGAACTTACATTTTCTGTCGTTTACTCTTTTACCTATGGAACTTCTTTGTACTAATGTTGTTTCTTGTGCATGTTTCTCTAATTCTATATAATCCAGTCAAGAATGACCTATCTTTTCACATTTCATACACTTTTGTTCACATTTCTTTGCTTCATGACCCCTTTTTCTGCATATAAAACATTCTTTTTTTATCACAATTACTAATTAAATGATCATCCTTGCCACATAAAAAACACATCTTGAGTTGTCCCCAACATTTCACCATGCTTTTGTTTCCATCAATATTAATTGTATTTGGTAAATGTACAATGTTTTCATGTTGTATTTTCAGTATTACACCATATTCCCAGTCCCCAGTTCATAAACCTCTATTATCATATATTTTCATTACATGTATAACAGCTCTGCATATAATCTTTAAATATTCTTTTAAATCATCTCTTTCAATTTCGGTTCTAAATTGCATGAACACTTTCTTCTTGGCTTCTCTATAAAAAGCCTGTATCACATATACATTCCAAGGATAAAGGTCTTTTCTTTTATCATATTGTTCAAAAAAACTTTTCCATGTGTTGAGCCTCTTCAAAAAAATGTCACAAAATGTATCCTTATTAATACAAGTAAAGGTTCCTACCTCTCTGGGTTCTATCCCCAGTGGTGTTATGATGCTGTCCCATACCTTATACCTGTCTAATTCCTTGTCCATAGGTTCATAGGTAGGTGCTAGGCTATTAGCCCAAGGGCCTATGTAAGCCTAGCCAACAAGGTTCCCTGGCTTAAGCCACCCAAGAAAGTTATTTTCCTGTGCCACTATGAAGCAAAGACACAGAAGTGATCCCCGGGGTGTATTTCCTATTTCCCATCCACTCATCAAGATTTCTTCCTTGAAGAGTGCTAATGAAGAACTTTGCTTGACATAGATGGGTAGCCTGTTCCAGAGTATGGGAAGTCTCTGGGACAGGAATCGATCCCTCCAGCATGTCCTGTTTATTTTGGTGACAAGGTTTAGGTCCCTAGAGCGTGTAGCTCGGAGGCATTGGGATTTCTTTAGGTGTAGCATGTCCAACAGCTCTGGGTTTGACATAGCTTTATATGTTAGGTAGAGATCACCTTGGAGTAGGCGATATGCTATGGAGTAAAGCTGGAGTTTTTTGAGATGGTCAGTGTAGGGCATCTGTTTGAGGCCAGTAATCCTCTTTGTGAGGTACTTCTGTGTTCTTTCCAGCTGCTGCAGATGTCTTGTGAGGTACATTCCAAAAGGGGCGTTGTACTCTGTAATGGATCTAATGAGTGTTGAGTAGAGGGAAACAATAACCTCTTTTTTTTCCTGGATGAGAACCCTTTTATAATGAGGTGTGCCACGTAGAAGGACTTTCTAACTACTGTGGCGATGTGACTATCAAAGGGCAGACTATTGTCCACCTGGGTCCCAAGGTCTCTTATCACACATTCGGTGTTAAGTAGACTGCTGTCTATTTAGTAGTTCATAGGTACAGAGTTTTTACCAAAGGGGATGACAGTGCACTTTTTGACATTGAGCTTGAGGCCATGACTCTGACACCAGGCATCTGTTTCAGCGAGGTCCTTCTGTAGGATTTCCACATCATTTGGGGACTTGACTATGGCTCCTAGTTTTTCAGTCATCTGCGAACTTCCTTATCCAGAGGCCTTCTGTGTTAGCCTGTACTTCAGAGAAGTAGATACCAAACAGGAGAGGTCCCAGGATGAACCTTGTGGTACTCCACTTGTCACTGGTTTGAGGTCAGATTTGGAGTGTGCAACTTTTACAGTGTGGGTTCTGTCAGTGAGCCAGTTGGCAACCCATCTTGTGATGTAGGGATTTATACCTAGTTTAGTGAGTTTAGCTATAATTCCAGAATGGGTCATGGTGTCAAAAGCCTTGGCGAGGTCAAGATAGGTTGTATGAACCACATTACCCTCATCTACAGCTTTGGTGACTGCCTCAAAGAAGTTGATCAGGTTCAGGAGGCATGATCTGCCTTTCACAAACCCGAACTGGGTGGGATCCAGAGTTTGGTGGTTACCAATGTCTTTGTTCATGAGTTCCATGATGATACATTCCATGGCTTTGCAGAACAGGCCCATCAGGCTAATAGGGCTATAGTTCCTGGGATCAGTGGTGGCTCCCCCTTTGTGGAGTGGCATAACTGTTGCTGTACACCATTCAGTGGGTCCAAAGCCTGATGTGAGGCTGTGACTGAACATGGTGCTTAGGCGGGGAGCCAGTTTGTTCTGAAGTTTATGTAAAATGCAGCCTGGGATGTTGTCTGGTCCCATGGATGCTGTGTTTTTGGCTTTAGAGAGTGCAGCCTTTACCTGTGTAGTTGTGATTACAGGGACTCTGCATTCTTCCTGTATATATATATGGGCCCTTTAGGGGGTGAGGGCAGGGTAAAGTTAGCACTGAACCTATCTGCCAGGATGTTGGCAATATCAGTTGGTTCTGTAATTTTCATGCCGTTGTGCTGTAACTCAAAGCAGATCTGGGTGTTGCCATTGAGATTCTTGACATAGCTATAGAATGCTTTGTGGTTGTCCTTAGAATCAGTAGTGATGTTGTTTTCATAGCTAGCTTTGGAGGATCTTATAAGGGATCTCAGCTTCTTACTGAGGTTGACCAGGGAGCTCCTCTACTCATGGGATTTTACTCTCTTTTGTAACATTTTTTTCCTTCTGTTGTACAGTTTGTTTATGGCAGGGGACCACAAGATTGGTTTCCTTTTTTTTGGAGGATAGCATCTTGGTTCTGTTTGGGATAGCACAATCCATGCACTCATGTAAGTGCTTATAGAGTGCATTTGTGTAGGATTCAGCAGTCATAACTGTATTGTCCATCTGCATGGGTGTCATGATGTACACCACGTCTGTCTTAAGAAGCATGAAGTTGGCTTTAGAGAAATGTTTTACCATGGCTTCCTTAATGGAGGGTGGGGGCGGGATGTGGATATCAAGGCTGATTAGCTTATGGTCGGATCAGACCAATGAAGAGTTGACTTCAGGTGTGGAACACTGGTCACTCATGTTGGTAATGACTAGGTCTAGGATATTGTTACCCCAGGTGGGGGTGTGGATAAGTTGATCCAGGGCATTGGAGTTTATGAATTCCAGAAAGCGTTGTGTGAAGGAGTTGGTACACGAGTAGTTTTCCCAGTTAATGGTGGAGTAGTTGAAATCGCCCATTATTAGGGTGTTTGGTTGAACCCTAATATTTTGCAGTACATCAAGAAAAGAGAAGTGGGAATCCTTGGGCATGGTGGGGGATCTGTAGCAAGCTACAATTTGAATTGCAGTTTTGCCCAGAGTTAGTTGCACTTGGATAACCTCAGATGCATTATGCTGAGCAACTAGCCTGGAGGTGTGGATATCCTTAATGAATATGGACACACCTCCACCTTTGGTGTTCCGGTCCAGGTTAGATGGCCGAAAAGTGTGGTATGAGTTATAGCCTGGTAGTGCAGGGGAGCTCTCTGGAGCCTTGAACCAGGTCTCAGTCACTGCACAGATATCGATGTTCTCCATTTTAAGGAGTGCCTCGAGTGAGTGCATTTTGAGATTTAGACTTCTAGCATTGAGTAGCATTACCCTCAGTTTTTTCTTGCCTCTTGCTGCTTAGCTTCACATGAAATTTTCTTTTAATTTCTGTCTTTTTTCCTTCCTTTCTTTTTCTTTCTCTCACTGTCAGTGCATACAGTCTCTTTTCTTTTTTTTTTCTCCTGTGAATTTTCATTCTCTCGAATCCTGTCCATTATCTCTCCCCACAATGTTGCTTTTTCACTCTCCAGGTTGCTTTGTTCTATTAATCCTTTTAAGTAGACATCCTGCAACCCTCCTGATTGGACGGGTGCAACAACACATTCTGATGTCGAAATATCCATTCAAAACAGATTCCATTGAAAGATGTTCTCAGAATCCTGCACTATGCTATTTTCTGCCCGTTTCTTCTCTCCTATAATTTCGTCTGCATCACCACTGTCATTCTCCTCCTTTCTCATGTCTTCTGACTCCTTCTCCGCTATACTAGCTTCTGCAGCTGTTCGATTAACAGCACGTTCATCCTCCATAGCGATTACCATGGTCTCTTTCTCCTCCATGCTTCTTGCTTCTCTGAGCTGCCTTCACAATCAGAACGGAAGACAGGAAGTGCCACACTGAATTAGGTCCCTGCACGATTGCTCATATGCAGAGTAGGGGAAGTTTCCTGATGCCTTGGCCAAATTTTCCCATGTTTGTACAAATACCACCTCAATTCTCCCTTGAAAAGACGCCATCAGCCTAGTGGGGCTGACAAAGTGAACAAAGGATAAATAAATAAATAAATATAAAGTCCTTGTATTGTGGAAAATAAGAAAATGCTCCTCTTTCTGACCCTCTGGCATGATTTTTAAAGGCAAGTGCTATGTTCTTTAATGATTGGTGGCTGAGAGCTGTGCTACCTAATATTTAAAAGTATATGGACATGAAGCTGCTACAGCACACCTCCATTTTGTTTGTTAAGTAAAATGCTGGTGTACAGACTTCTGACTTCTCACAGTTACTTTTGCGATCACTGCATATCTGGATTTAACTGTTAAGGTGCATATTATTCATTATGACAATTGTATTTACAGACTTCAGAAGGCTGATACAACACAACCCTGGTCTTCAAAGTATATTGGTATAGTCTATTCTCCATTGTATTTACCGGAGATATGCTCTTACCTTATCCTGTAGAGATGTATTTTATTCTACATGTTCAACAGACAGTAGCTGCAGGGGATGAAACAATGGCCACATGTGACATTCTTCCTATGAAAGACACTAATTTCCTTACTGCAATGCCACTATTTTCCATCTGCTGTAGAGCCATGCAACCAAGTGTGCAACAAATGACAGATTCACTACAAACCCCAGCTCTCAATTGAATCTTTTCACTTGCATATCTTTACAGAGTCCTTTACAAATGCTGTATAATGCATACTGCAAACCATTACACTGATGCTCCGCTTTGTTCTTTGAATTGCCCCGATCCTGAGTGATGTCACAAAGATTGCAAACTGCCTGGTTATAATATGCAGCTTCATTATGAATACCACCTTCTGTAATCATTTATTTTACCTGTTATACAGGCTATTATTCTTCACATTTTTAGGGAACGTATGTTATTTTATGTCTTATTTTAGTTTAGGAGAAAATAAAAAAACATGTTTCATTATGTTTTGAAGCTGTTTTCATTTTACACTTTTGCTTGCATTATGATGCAAAGCAGATTAGTTGTTATAATTAATTTATTTTCCAAGTTGTTTTTAACTTTTAATTTGAAGCAGAGTTGCTTACTAAGTATGCTAGTTTCTTTTCTCACTGGTGATTTTTTGCACATTGGTATATCTGACACATACTCAATCAGTTGAAGGTGTTCATAGGTTCATAGGTAAGTACTTGGCTAGCTGCCCTTGTGGGCCATTTGAAATAACCTATCCCATTTGGTTATATATTAGCCTTACCCATCCTATGGTCGATAATTATATACTACCTCTAATGAGATTAACTGGGATCATACCATAGATAATTTGAGGGGATCCATGCATGGAATTAATCATTTAGGAGCTGTTTCTGCCCATTAGTAGTACAGGGGGCAGTCCTGGGGTAAATGTTCTGTTTCCCCATCCATAGATCTAAGTTACACTTTAATACAGACAGAGATTAACTTTGTTTTATGTGGATGGGGAGTCTGTTCTACAGCAGCAGTATCCTCTGCAAGATATACGTGTCCCTCCAAACTGTTCTGTTGATGTCTTGTTATAGGGTAGTTATACTATCTTGTGTATACAGGAAATACGCCATGACAAGCTGAGTGACATAGGCAAGAGAGCATAACAAGATTTTTAATTTGCCAATTGCCTCATATAATAAGCATCTTTCCTATATTATAAAAACGTTATGGAGCAGCAAAGTACTTTTCCTTTGTTTGTGCATGCTTCTGTATACTAATAAATTGATATTTTTATCATGAAAATTGTTACATGCACTGTAGTTTCCTAAGGTTAAGAAAAGCAAGGATAAAAAATACCAAGTGAATGTATGTTTGAATTTAATCCTCAAAATGCAGAAATTTGTAATAAACAGAAGCTCTTGTAAGTGTTGGAAGGCACAGCCAACACATTAATATAGGTCTGTTATAACAAAAGTAAAGCTTTTTGAATTGATTTTTAGCTCTAGCTATACATTCAGTTCTGTAACTCCACATGTATTTACTAAATGAATATTAAATAGAAGTTTAGTGTACAATTAATGTTGCAATGATCAGAGCTGAAATAAGTTCACATGTATCTGTTTGTTAACTTGCAGAAGAGAGTGAGAGAGAGAGAAACAGTTAAACAATAATGGTTTTGCAATTAACACCAAATGAATTTGTGCTTGTTTCACTTACACTATATTTTTAATGTGCAGTAAATGCAAGGTCAGACTGCTGCAATATGGGCATTTTATTTTACCAATGAGACAGCATTACTCGTAAAACAGCATGCAACAGCAAAAGGTTTCAGTGCGTTTTTTTCTTTTTATGCTTGATGAAGATATTTGATACTGAATCAGAGCTGGCTTGATGAAGTCATTTAGTGATTGGATTCAGATGGAGAAATATTATCCTCTGGAATGATTTCCTTATTCCCAAGTATTTTTTTTCAGTTTAGTATTGTTACAATTTCTATACATACTAAGTGTACTTAATTCAGTTTATCAGTACCTGCACTTCTGCGAAGTTGCATTCAGTCACACACACTGCAAATTTTAATTAAAACTGCTGTCATTACAAAACGCTTACTGTTTTCTTACAAATAAGCAACCTAGCTTTGGAAAGAATGTTTCATTCCAATAATGTATATCAAATACAGATGTGCCACATACATTCTTATTTAAACAGTTCCTATAGCTGATGCAATGCACATATATTTTTCCAATTAAATGACATTGACAGAAGAAATGTGTAGAACAGAGAAAATTGCTAACCAGTTATCTATTATAAAGCCTCTTCAAATTTTAGACCATCAGCAGAAGTGCACATGTACACGCATGTGCCTTACAGGTTTCTGTAGCAGAATGTATAATTTCTTTTGACCTTATTATGAACTTAATACAGAAAAATGTGGGCTACGTGTCAGATGTTGACTTTGCACATCGAATCAAAGTTAAATAGAATGTCACTTAAATAACTTGAAAAGGTGGACCACTTTCACTGATATATGTGCCTTAACTACCGTAGGAAGAAACATTTTATATGGAATCAGAGTTAGTATCCCTCAATTGCCAGACTGGATAAATAGTTTCTACTCCTGCTTGCTGCTTACCTGCAATTTAGCTTTACAAAATGATTATTCTATTAATTTCACTTTTATTTAGCACATAGTTGTACTTGGTGGCTGGGTACAGTTTAGTATCTGCTTAGAAGCAGGGTAAAAACAACAAAAACGTGCAGAATAAATAGACCAAGTAATTGAAATCCTACTGCATGTTAAGATGCCAATGGTAAAACACAATAATACTAAATAACTACCTAGAGAACAGCTATGCTGTCTTGTTACTGGCATATTCTTAGTCAGCCTAGCGGAAAAAGAATGTTAAGGGTCATTCTGTGAAAAGGAATTGTTTCGAAGTAGCGGATAATGATACAAAATGGCAGTGTTGGCGTATATACCACAGACTTTGTATCTCAGATGTTGCCTTAAACTGGCAATAAACTGATGGATAGTAGTTCAATAGTCAGGGTAAGAAACATTTATTTCCTGATAAGAAAGGGACACCATCTGTGTTCAGGAGCTTAAATACCTTTGCACTGCTGGCACTGAGGCATAAATCCCTGACAATGTCCTAGATAGCCCGAGTTCAAGCATCTGTGTGGAGCTCAGTGACATCAGCAGGGAAGATGGGCATGTTAACCTGGGGCGGGGTCTCTCATCCAGAAAGGCACACCAGATTATTGGTTTCCCTGGTGAAGGCCAGACAGACAACAGCACCAGTGCTGCCTTGGGTGGTGTTATGAAGGGATATCCTGCTGATGTCAAGCCCCATTTAGAAGTGGCTGAACTGGGCAGCAATGACACCCATTGCATGTTCCACATCTGGAGCATTACTAACACATGTAAGCACTGGACAGTTAACACAAACACCAGAACCCTATGCTCCAGCAATAAATCCTTCCTACTCTTAGCAAAATCTTACACCAGCTGGCAACTCCCTGTACTCCCACTATGTCACCAAACTGTGGAACTCCATGCCACATGACCTAAAAAAGACATGCATTAAAGCTACACTTTGGCAATAACTGTTTATGCCCTGCACTCTCTACTAAAAAACCCTGTCATCCATTTGCAACCTCATCCCAAAACATACTCTCTATCTTTCTTCTCCTTGCTCAAACCCACCCTCACCTCTCATCTTCTAAATCCTCTTCAATAAACCCCACACACACTACTGTGGCCTTACATTATACATTACTAACTCTACTGTCTCACGTATCTCTCACCACCACTGTGCCACCCCTTTGTATCTCTCACCACCACTGTGCCACCCCTTTGTATCTCTCACCACCACTGTGCCACTCCTTTGTATCTCTCACCACCACTGTGCCACTCCTTTGTATCTCTCACCACCACTGTGCCACCCCTTTGTATCTCTCACCACCACTGTGCCACTCCTTTGTATCTCTCACCACCACTGTGCCACTCCTTTATATCTCTCACCACCACTGTGCCACCCCTTTGTATCTCTCACCACCACTGTGCCACTCCTTTGTATCTCTCACCACCACTGTGCCACCCCTTTGTATCTCTCACCACCACTGTGCCACTCCTTTGTATCTCTCACCACCACTGTGCCACCCCTTTGTATCTATCACCACCACTGTGCCACCCCTTTGTATCTATCACCACCACTGTGCCACTCCTTTGTATCTCTCACCACCACTGTGCCACCCCTCTGTATCTCTCACCACCACTGTGCCACTCCTTTGTATCTCTCACCAGCACTGTGCCACTCCTTTGTATCTCTCACCACCACTGTGCCACTCCTTTGTATCTCTCACCACCACTGTGCCACTCCTTTGTATCTCTCACCACCACTGTGCCACTCCTTTGTATCTCTCACCACCACTGTGCCACCCCTTTGTATCTCTCACCACCACTGTGCCACCCCTTTGTATCTCTCACCAGCACTGTGCCACCCCTTTGTATCTCTCACCAGCACTGTGCCACTCCTTTGTATCTCTCACCACCACTGTGCCACCCCTTTGTATCTCTCACCACCACTGTGCCACTCCTTTGTATCTCTCACCACCACTGTGCCACCCCTTTGTATCTCTCACCACCACTGTGCCACTCCTTTGTATCTCTCACCACCACTGTGCCACCCCTTTGTATCTCTCACCACCACTGTGCCACTCCTTTGTATCTCTCACCACCACTGTGCCACTCCTTTCCCCCACATCCCATTCCTGTTATTGCTTCACTTCTCTTGTACTCCTCATTCCTCCTGTCCCCTCATTCCTCCTGTCCCCTCATTCGTCCTTTCTCTTCATCCTTCCTGTCTCCTCATTCCTCCTGTCCCCTCATTTGTCCTTTCTCTTCATCCTTCCTGTCTCCTCATTCCTCCTGTCCCCTCATTCGTCCTTTCTCTTCATCCTTCCTGTCTCCTCATTCCTCCTGTCCCCTCATTCATCTGATGCTCCTCACTCTTCTATATACTGCAGTTACTCCACTTACAGGGTCAAAGGTGAGTACTAGGCTAGCTGCCCTTGCAGCTCATTTTACACCTAGCCAATTTCTGTCAAAGGTGAGAATCAAACCTTGTACCTTGTGTGTGTGTGAGGTAAATACCTTAACCACTATGCCAACCTCCAAATGAATGCGACTTTCACTGCTGTACCTTATTTCTCCATAATGACTACTTCCCACTTAAACATGCTGCCATAATAACATTAGCCTTCTAACAAACAGCACTCTGAACTTCCTAAAAAATATAATTTTCTCTCACTTCGACATCTACCTTTTTTCCAAATTATTGTAATGTTTTCAGCTTGTCAGAGCTTCCATAAAGTATATCTTGCATGCATTTGTGTGAATCAGAATCCGTGGTAAAATAATGCCAAGTCCACACATAATATCAACTTGTCAATGCAGATCCTAGACTCTGCACATATTAACTTCTAGCTCTTATATTTCTATTCTCAAAGTCTCTGTAAACCAAACCTTAATCTCTGTAAAGTTGTTGCAATGTGATTTGTATTTCTCGTGAAATATGTATAATTCTCAATTTTTCAATTTTGTATTCTTAAAACATAGTTGTAAAACTATATGAAACTTTACGCCCTGGCTCTCTGCTGGAAATGGAGGGTTTGAACCAGGTGGACTTTCCTGGTAAATATAGATAGATAAATAAATAATTAATACATACATACATACATACATGCATACATGCATACATAAATAAATAAATAAATAAATAAATAAATAAAAGAATACTTCTGACCAGACGTATGACACTGACTGAGGTGTCTAGATTTCCTCACAGGCACCGGAGAGACAGACAGACTGGCAGGTTGCAGTCTAGGGAGTAATTGAAAGTTTGGTAGAAGTGGCATCTGTGGAAAGGGAAGCTGGTGTGAACAGTGGCAGCAGTTGACTGTCACTGTTTATATGACACCTTAAACCCATTTGCAAAAATGGGAGAAAGGGGTTGTGGATGGATGGATGGATGGATGGATGGGTGGATGGGTGGATGGATGGGTGGATGGGTGGATGGATGGGTGGATGGGTGGGTGGATGGGTGGATGGGTGGATGCATGGATGGTAGACCTGGAAGATGAAGGGAAATCCTGGGGGCAGTCAGCTGTGTGGAACAAAACTAGGCAAAAAAGTTACAGGTTAGCAGGGAATCATGCTACTGGACCAGAAGCCACTTGATCTTGGAGAAGATGACAGAATGAAGTTCTATCCTTAGGGACTGCACCGTGGCTTTTTCTGTTTTATTTAAGGTGGTTTGAAGAAGGTCTGTACTGATATATGTGTTTACAGCCACACTTGGAAGAGTATATTCACTGAAGGCCCTGGTATACTTTTTGTTTTTTTGCTAAAGAGAATGTGTTTTGTTTTTGGTTAGAAAATTATCAATGTTTTAGTAAGTTTAATTGCTTTATACACACGAGTGGAGGATAGCAGACGTCTAGCAATATATTGATATATTACAGTGTTTGACCATTACAGTTAAAAGTAAAATAAAATAAAAGAATTAAATGAATAAATAAATAAATATAAAAAGAACACTGGACTTATCTGCTGACCAGTGACTAGAGGCCACGCCACATTTGTATCTACCTGATGACAGAATTGGTCTTACTTTAACTAGACAGCAGGACTTTGCTTGGACATCAGAGCTGGATTTTGCACATGTCCAACTCCAGACTAGACTTAATGAGGAATATGAATGATAAGGTATTGTCAGTATGAAATCTTTTTAAATATTCATTTTCTATATCCTAATTCATGGATAAAATGCCAACTACACCTGAAGAAGATAAAAAAGTGGGGAGAGAGAAAAAGAAAATATAGAAAACAAATCAGCAGAAAGGAAATAAGAAGACAGAAGGAGTGATTTTAAATGTATATATAGTTCATGGTCTTTGTTCTATATCCATCTATAACATCTGGTCAGCATTAACGTCTTTGCTATTTTATGTTCGTAGGTAGTTACTAAACTTGCAGTCCAGGGGATCATTGAGGAGCCTAGCCCAAATTCAGATTTGCTCCCCAAACACTGTCTGTTAAAGTAACTTGCTTGAGGTCACACAGTAGGCAAATGAGGGTTAAGAGAATCGAACCCTATACCAGAGAAACTATAGCTCACAGCCTTAATCCACTGCCCCAACTGGCAGACAATGTACTTATCAGTGCTAGGACGGCACTGGATATAAGCCAGGTGTTTGTACTATCTGTGGAAATGAGCCCAAAGGTGAGAATCAAACCCTGTACCTTGTGTCTGTGAAGTAAAACAGCTCATTAAAAGGTATGTGAAATGTTATATACTACCCCCACCATTCTTGTAATGGAAAGGAAGAATATCCAGATTCTAAATTTACAAAATATAGTGTTTTATTGCCATTGTCACTAAGACTATTTGTTTCTGTGTTGTATAATCATAGTCATCTATTTAGAAGTCTGTGAAAAATGCATAGCCACTCTATACAATAGTACAGATAAGTAGCATAGCCACACTATACAATAGCACAGGTAAGTAGCATAGCCACACTATATAATAGTACAGGTAAGTAGCATAGCCACACTATATAATAGTACAGGTAAGTAGCATAGCCACACTATACAATAGTACAGGTAAGTAGCATAGTCACACTATACAATAGTACAGGTAAGTAGCATAGCCACACTATACAATAGTACAGGTAAGTAGCATAGCCACACTATACAATAGTACAGGTAAGTAGCATAGCCACACTATATAATAGTACAGGTAAGTAGCATAGCCACACTATACAATAGTACAGGTAAGTAGCATAGCCACACTATACAATAGTACAGGTAAGTAGCATAGCCACACTATACATTAGTACAGGTAAGTAGCATAGCCACACTATACAATAGTACAGGTAAGTAGCATAGCCACACTATACAATAGTACAGGTAAGTAGCATAGCCACACTACACAATAGTACAGGTAAGTAGCATAGCCACACTATATAATAGTACAGGTAAGTAACATAGCCACACTATATAATAGTACAGGTAAGTAGCATAGCCACACTATACAATAGTACAGGTAAGTAGCATAGCCACACTATACAATAGTACAGGTAAGTAGCATAGCCACACTATATAAAAGTACAGGTAAGTAGCATAGCCACACTATACAATAGTACAGGTAAGTAGCATAGCCACACTATACAATAGTACAGGTAAGTAGTATAGCCACACTATACAATAGTACAGGTAAGTAGCATAGCCACACTATACAATAGTACAGGTAAGTAGCATAGCCACACTATATAATAGTACAGGTAAGTAGCATAGCCACACTATACAATAGTACAGGTAAGTAGCATAGCCACACTATACAATAGCACAGGTAAGTAGCATAGCCAAACTATACAATAGTACAGGTAAGTAGCATAGCCACACTATACAATAGTACAGGTAAGTAGCATAGCCACACTATATAATAGTACAGGTAAGTAGCATAGCCACACTATACAATAGTACAGGTAAGTAGCATAGCCACACTATACAATAGTACAGGTAAGTAGCATAGCCACACTATACAATAGTACAGGTAAGTAGCATAGCCACACTATACAATAGTACAGGTAAGTAGCATAGCCACACTATACAATAGTACAGGTAAGTAGCATAGCCACACTATATAATAGTACAGGTAAGTAGCATAGCCACACTATACAATAGTACAGGTAAGTAGCATAGCCACACTATATAATAGTACAGGTAAGTAGCATAGCCACACTATACAGTAGTACAGGTAAGTAGCATAGCCACACTATATAATAGTACATAGGTTCATAGGTTCATAGGTTCGTACTAGGCTATCTGCCCTAGGGCATTTATAAGCCTAGCCAGAGTATGTGTGGCTTTCACCACCCCTTAGGATGAGAATACTACGCACTTTTAGGGTTTAGTTTACTGTGCCTCTGTCTAGTAGTGACACAGAGATGACCCCCGGGGTAAACCTACGATCTCCCATCCACTCGTCAAGATTTCTCTTGAACAGAGTCAGTGAGGGGCTCTGCCTAACATGTACTGGGATCCTGTTCCAGAGTGTAGGGAGCCTCTGGGTTATGAATCTGTCCCTCCAGCATGTCCTATTTATTTCTGTGTTGAGGTTTAAGTCTCTTGCTCTCGTGGCTCTGGTGGATTTGGATTTACTAAGGTGGAGCATGGCCATTAATTCCGGATTGGACATGGCCTTGTACGTCAGGCACAGATCACCTCTGAGTAGACGGTATGCGACTGAATAGAGCTGGAGTTTTTTCAGTCGGGCAGCATATGACATATGTTTAAGACCGTTTATCCTCTTGGTGAGGAACTTTTGGGGTCTTTCCAACTGCTGCAGGTGACGGGTAAGATACATCCCAAATGGGGCATTGTACTCAATCATTGGCCTGATAAGAGAAGAGTACAGGGGCACAATGACCTCACTTGATCTAGATGTGAAACCCTTCATGATAAGGTGGGCAATATAGAAGGTTTTTCTAACCACTTTGGCAATGTGAGTGTCAAATGAGAGGTTACTGTCAACCTGGGTCCCAAGGTCCCTGATTACCTCTTCTGTACTTAATGGATTACCACCTATGTGGTAATTTGTGGGTACCTTGTTTTTCCCAAAGGGTATGACTATACATTTTTTGGCATTCAGCTTAAGGCCATGGCTCTGGCACCAATTATCCGTTTCAATGAGGCCTCTCTGAAGGATGTTGGTGTCCGCTGGAGTATCAATTATGGCGCCCAGTTTGCAGTCATCCGCAAACTTTGTCAGCCACAATCCTCCTATGTTTGCCTGTACCTCGGAAAAATAAATGCCGAACAAGAGGGGTCCCAGGACTGAGCCCTGTGGGACACCGCTTGTGACTGGCTTAGAGTCTGACATAGCTCCAGCAACTCTGACCCTGTGGGTTCTGTCCTTGAGCCAGTTTGCAACCCAGCTTGTGACATATGGGTTTACATTTAAGCTGGTGAGTTTGTCTATGATGCCCGAGTGGGGTATTGTGTCGAAGGCTTTTGCAAGGTCAAGGTAGGCTGTGTGGACTGCCTTACCCTCATCAATGGCCTTAGTGACTGTTTCAAAAAAGTCGATCAAGTTCAAGAGGCAGGATCTGCCCTTGACAAAGCCATATTGGGTAGGATCCAATGTCTGTAGATCCCCAATGTCTTTGTTTATGAGTTCCATAATGATCCTCTCCATAGCTTTGCAGACCAGGCTCGTCAAGCTTATGGGGCGGTAATTTCCAGGGTCCGTAGAAGCACCGCCTTTGTGAAGTGGTACCACTGTCGCCGTACGCCACTCTTTGGGTACGTATCCTGTAGTAAGGCTAAGATTAAATAGGAGCCTCATGTGTGGGTTTAGTTCCTCTTGGAGTTCATGTAGCACACAGCCCGGGACACCGTCCGGTCCCATTGATGCTGTGTTCTTAGCTTTAGAGAGGGCGGCTCTCACCTGGGCATCTGAGATATTAGGGAGGCTACACTCTGCTGGGATAGTTTTTTCTCCTTTTGGGGGGGAGGGGGAGGAGAAATTTGCACTGAACCTGTCTGCCAGAATGTTGGCAATGTCAGTGGGTTCAGTGTATTTTGTATCATTTTGGACTAACTCAGAGCATATCTGGGAGTTTCCACCCAGATTTCTAACATAGCTAAAGAAGGCCTTGTGATTGTCTTTTGTGTTTTTTGCGATTTTTCTCTCAAAGTTGGCCTTGGATGATTTTATGAGTGATCGTAGTTTTTTGCTAGTACTGATCAGAGATGCCTTCCCTTTTAGGGATTTTGCTCTGTCATGTAGTAGCTTCCTCCTCCTGTTGTAGAGTTTGTTTATGGCTGGGGTCCACCAGACCGGGCCTGCCTTTGGGGAATGGGTCTTGGTTTTATTTGGGATTGCATGATCCATGCATTCTTGAAGGTGCCCGTAGAAGGCATTTGCAAAGGATTCAGCAGTGTGGGTTGTGGTTTCCACTAGCCCAGGGCCTTGAAGGATACCATTTCAGTCTTAAGAAGTGTGAAGTTGGCTTTAGAGAAGTTCTTCACCGTGGTCTTTTGTGCAGGGGGTGGGGGCGGAGTGTGGATTTCCAGTGAGATTAATTTATGGTCTGATCTTACCAGAGAGGGATATACTTCCGTGTGGAGCATTTTGTCCCCATGTTTGTGATGATCAGGTCTAGTATATTGTCTCCTCTTGTGGGGATGGTGACCAGTTGTTCCATTGCATTTGAGTTAATGAATTGTAGGAACCTTTGGGCTAGGGTGTTGGGGCTTGAGTAATGTTCCCAGTCTATGTTTGGGTAGTTGAAGTCTCCCAATATAATGGTATTTGGAGAGACATTCATACTCTCTAGTGTCTTCAGGAAGGCTGTGTGGGGTTCCTGAGTTTGAGAGGGTGGCCTGTAACATGCTACAAACTGTAAGGCAGTTTTGCCTATGGTTAGTTGCACCTGGATGGTCTCCGATGCTTCGTGCATTGCCACTAACCTGGAGGTGTGGGTATCTTTGATGAATATGGATACTCCCCCTCCTTTTGTGGTTCGGTCCAAGTTTTGGGGCCGGAAAGCATGATATGAGGTAAAACCTGATAGTGCTGGGGTGCTCTCAGGAGCCTTGAACCAGGTTTCAGTCACTGCACAGACATCGATATTCTCCATACTGAGAAGGGCTTCGAGGGCGTGCATCTTGAGGTTTAGACTTCTGGCATTGAGCAGCATTACCCTTACTTTTTTTTCACTTGTGTTTTCTAGGGAGGTGGGTTTGTCCTTTGAGCCTTGCCTAAAAGGCACTATGGGGTGGCAAGAGCCTTGGCCAATATCCGGAAGCCCAGGGGTGACAGGTGCAAGCCGTCCCTTGCGAAGCAGCGTGGCTTGTCCAGCATGTCATCCCAAGCCGACAGACATTGGATCCCCTTAGAATGACACCAGTAATTAAGCCAATTGTTAAAACTGATCATTTTGTCTTTGTACTGTGGCATCATTCTTGGTGAGGGTAAGATGCTGCTCAGGGTCAGGGTCATACCAGCCTGGGCTACATAATCAGAGAGCTCCTCTATGTCTCTTTTCATGTAGTCCAGGGAGGTACGTCTCAGGTCATTCACACCGGCATGTACAATGACTGAGTCATATTTGTACTTGCTGTGGAGTGACCTGAGTGCTTGTGTTATGTGGCGGATTCTAGCTCCCGACAGGCAGCTTACTGTGACCCTCTCCTTGTTCAGTCTGTACTATATAATAGTACAGGTAAGTAGCATAGACACACTATACAGTAGTACAGGTAAGTAGCATAGCCACACTATATAATAGTACAGGTAAGTAGCATAGCCACACTATACAATAGTACAGGTAAGTAGCATAGCCACACTATATAATAGTACAGGTATGTAGCATAGCCACACTATACAATAGTACAGGTAAGTAGCATAGCCACACTATACAATAGTACAGGTAAGTAGCATAGCCACACTATATAATAGTACAGGTAAGTAGCATAGCCACACTATATAATAGTACAGGTATGTAGCATAGCCACACTATACAATAGTACAGGTAAGTAGCATAGCCACACTATACAATAGTACAGGTAAGTAGCATAGCCACACTATATAATAGTACAGGTAAGTAGCATAGCCACACTATATAATAGTACAGGTAAGTAGCATAGCCACACTATACAATAGTACAGGTAAGTAGCATAGCCACACTATATAATAGTACAGGTAAGTAGCATAGCCACACTATATAATAGTACAGGTAAGTAGCATAGCCACACTATACAATAGTACAGGTAAGTAGCATAGCCACACTATATAATAGTACAGGTAAGTAGTATAGCCACACTATACAATAGTACAGGTAAGTAGCATAGCCGCACTATACAATAGTACAGGTAAGTAGCATAGCCACACTATACAATAGTACAGGTAAGTAGCATAGCCACACTATACAATAGTACAGGTAAGTAGCATAGCCACACTATACAATAGTACAGGTAAGTAGCATAGCCACACTATACAATAGTACAGGTAAGTAGCATAGCCACACTATACAATAGTACAGGTAAGTAGCATAACCACACTATACAATAGTACAGGTAAGTAGCATAGCCACACTATATAATAGTACAGGTAAGTAGCATAGCCACACTATATAATAGTACAGGTAAGTAGCATAGCCACACTATATAATAGTACAGGTAATTAACGAGTCTTCAAATCTCATGTTATACAAATACGTTTAGCTGTTTCGTTTCCACCATTGATGAATCAGAATGCATTGCCACAAATGTATTTGGCTCTTTAGCCCACGGCTTAACAGACTGACCAAATTCTTAGGACTTTCCCAAATGATAAATAGACCCACAAGAACAAAACAAGATGATGCCTGGATTCTCTCTTAGGTGAGAATATCACAAGTATCACAGATATCTCTAAAAAGTGCACAATTTTATCACTACATTCCTCTGATCTTAATGATCACTAACTCTAAATGGCCTTTTAACAGGAGCAAATCCTAACTCACTCCTTTCCAGGGAGCATGGAAGGCACTAAATAAATACATTTGGATACAGTCCACTTATAGAGACAAACTCAGGATGGCATTATCACTATTACTAAAGCAATTTATTTTGGTGCAAATCAGTTGAGATTGACGGCACAAACATGCCAATGGAAAACACGGGTAAAATTCCAACTTGGTCTAAAATATAAAGATTGCATTTTCTGGTAAAAAATCCAAACAGTATAGATCTCCATCAAACATATCTTTACTTAGGAAAAAAAATGTTGGACTAGCAGCCAATGCAGAAAAAGATTACTTTATTATAAATAAATAATACGTTTTTGCCTTCTCATCATGGCTATCCTGGAGAACCGTAAAATAACATTCCAAACAGAAGGCAATACTAATTAACTTCAAACCTGCCTATCCTTCAGATAAACCACTCAATTATCCATTATCCCTTTCTTCCCATCAAAATAATAATCTATTACCTCTCAATCAAGTCTTATCCCAACATTTCACTTCAAGGAATAGTATCTTAAAATCATACAAAGACTGCTGCAAAAGCTAAATAAATAGTTTGGCTTGAAATCTGATACAATACAACCAACATTCCTTAAGTAGAAGGTTCTGTAAATCTGTGAACCACTAATGCTTGCATT
>NC_056731.1:1885273978-1885276478 GCF_019279795.1 Protopterus annectens | reverse complement strand
TGCCACCCCTATCGTGCCTTTTTTAGATGGTGCTCCAAAGATCAAATTACCACCATAACAGCTACAAACAAATGCAATCTGAGGGTCATGCTGTTCAACACTAGAAGTCTAAATCTCAAAATGCACTCGCTCGAAGCACTCCTTAAAATGGAGAACATCGACATTTGTGCTGTAACAGACACCTGGTTCAAGGCAGCAGAAAGCACCCCTGCACTACCAGGCTGTAACTCATTCCACACCTTTCAGCCTCAGAACTTCGACCGAAGCTCCAAAGGAGGTGGTGTTTCCATATTCATAAAGGATGCGCACACCTCCAGACTAGTAGCCCAACATAACGCATCAGAGATACTTCAGGTGCAGCTAACATTGGGTAAAACAGTGAATCAGGTCGCAGCCTGTTATAGGTCCCCAACCATGTCCCAGGACTCACACTCCATGTTCCTAAGCACCCTGGAGAATATTAGGGTCCAACCTAACACTCTCATACTGGGCGACTTCAACTACCCCTCCATTAACTGGGAAAACTACTCATGTACCAATACACTTGCCCAACGTTTCCTGGAATTCATTAGTTCCAATGCCCTGGACCAGCTCATTCTTACCCCCACTAGAGGTAGCAACATCCTTGACCTGGTCATTATTAACATGGGTGACCGTTGCTCTACACCAATAGTCAACTCCTCCCTGGTTAGAAATCCACCCCCCCCCCCCGCAAAGGTAATCACCATGAAAAACTTCTTCAAAGCTAAATTTGGGCTACTAAAAACAGAGGTGGCTAACCTCATGGCACTCATGCAAATAGAGAATAGTTGAATGACCACGAATCATACACCAATGCACTGTGCGAACACGTACACAAATGCATGAATCTCACCATACCCAGTAGAATCAAGACCCTCTCCTCCAAAAAAAGGAAGCCAATCTGATGGTCCCCTGCCATAAACAAACTCTACAACAGAAGGAGGAAACTGATGTGGAATAAGGTGAAGTCCCAAGACTGGAAAAACTCCCTTATCAACCTCAACAAAAAGTTAAGATCCTCATCAAATCCTCTAAAGCTAGCTATGAAAACAGAATTGCAGCAGATAGTAAAGACAACCACAAGACCTTCTATAGTTATGTAAAGAATCTCCATGGCAATACCCAGATTTGCTCTGAGCTACTGCACAATGGTAGCTTCTATACCGAGCCAATAGATATTGCCAATATACTGGCTGACAGATTCAGTGCCAACTTTACCCCTCTCTCCCCAAAGGAACAATCACAATACCAGTAGATTGCCAGGCACCCAGTATTACTGCTGCCCAGGTTAAATCAGCACTGTCCAAGGGCAAGAATACAGCTTCTATGGGACCTGAAAATATCCCTGGCTGTGTTCTACATGAACTACAGAGTGAACTGGCACCTCACCTGTGTGCCCTGTTCAATCACAGCCTCACCTCAGGCTTTGTCCCTACCAAATGGTGCACTGCTATAGTCATCCCTCTCCACAAAGGAGAAGTGACTACAGTCTCTGAGAACGATCGCCCCATTAGCTTGACAAGTCTGATAGGCAAAGCTATGGAACATATCATCATGGACCTAATAAACAAGGATATAGGGAATTTCCAAACTCTGGATCCCACACAGTTTGGTTTAGTGAAGGGGAGATCATGCTTGCTCAACTTGGTCGACTTCTTTGAATCAGTCACCAGAGCTGTGGATGAAGGCAAGGTGGTTCATACAGCCTACCTTGATCTGGCCAAGGCCTTTGATACCATTGCCCATTCAGGAATCACAGAAAAACTTACTAAGCTAGGCATCAACCCCTATATCACTAGGTGGGTTAAAACTGGCTCATGGATAGAACCCACAGTGTGAAAGTATCTGACTCCAAGTCAGACTGCTGACAAGTCATGAGTGGAGTCCCACAGGGATCAGTCCTGGGTCCTCTCCTGTTTGGTATCTACTTCTCAGAAATCCAGACCAACACGAAGGGACTCTGGCTGACAAATTTCACAGATGATTGCAAGTTGGGAGCCATTATTAACTCCCCAAGTGATGTTGACATCCTACAGAAAGGCCTCAGTGAGACCAACAACTGGTGTCAGAACCATGGCCTTAAGCTCAATGCCAAAAAATGTGTCATCATCCCCTTTAGGAAAAACCCAGTTCCCATGAATTACCACATTGATGGTAGTCCACTGAACACAGAAGGCATTATAAGAGATCTGGGCACACAGGTTGACAGCGACTTCTCTTTTGACCATCACATTGCCATAGTAGTCAGAACGTCCTTCTATGTGGCACATCTCATTACTACGGGATTTGCATCTAGGGGGAAAGAGGTCATTGTCTCCCTCTACTCTTCCCTCATTAGGCCAATTATTGAGTGCAATGACCCATCTTGCATGTACCTGACTAGACACTTGCAACAACTGGAGAGGCCACAAAAGTACCTCACAAAGAGGATCCTAGTCCTTAAACACTGGTCCTATATGGACAGACTCAAAAAACTCCA